>NC_047510.2:11003436-11045372 GCF_902827115.2 Pseudochaenichthys georgianus
TCCTTGCTGTCACTGAGGAACTGCACACTGCTAAAGCAGCATCCCTCTCCTCTGTCATCATCCTTTTGGACCTGTCTGCTGCATTCAACACGGTGAATCATCAGATCCTCCTTCGCACTCTCCAAGAACTTGGAGTCTCAGGCTCTGCACTTTCCCTCCTCACCTCATACCTCAAAGACTGCACCTACAGGGTTACTTGGAGAGGGTCCGAGTCCGACCCTTGTCAATTAACTACAGGGGTCCCTCAGGGCTCTGTTCTTGGTCCCCTCCTCTTCTCCTTGTACACAAACTCGCTCGGATCTGTCATTAGCCCGCATGGTTTTTCATACCACTGCTGCGTAGCAGGACAGAATTAATTGGGTGTCGTCAGCGTTGACGACACCCAATTAATTATGTCCTTTGCCCGCTCAGAGACCCAGGTCGTCGCACGCATCTTTGCTTGTCTAGCTGACATCTCTCAGTGGATGTCTGATCATCACCTCAAGCTCAACCTTGACAAGACTGAACTGCTTTTCCTTCCGGGAAAAGACTGTCTCACTCTTGACCTAACAATCAACATCGGCACCTCTGTTGTTTCCCCGACTCAGACTGCAAGGAATCTGGGTGTGATCCTAGATAACAACCTGTCCTTCACTGCAAACATCGCTGCTACAACCCGCTGCTGCAGATACACGCTTTACAACATCAGAAGGATGCGTCCCCAGCTGACCCAGAAAGCGACGGTCCAGGCTCTCGTCATCTCACGCCTAGACTACTGCAACTCCCTCCTGGCTGGTCTACCTGCATGTGCCATCCGACCTCTGCAGCTCATCCAGAATGCAGCTGCTCGCCTGGTCTTCAACCTTCCTAAATTCTCCCACACCACGCCGCTCCTCCGCTGCCTTCACTGGCTTCCGATAACTGCTAGAATCCACTTCAAGACAATGGTACTTGCGTACCATGCTGCGAATGGATCTGGCCCTTCCTACATCCAGGACATGGTTAAACCGTACACCCCAGCACGTGCACTCCGCTCTGCATCAACCAAACGGCTCGCTGCACCATCGCTGCGAAGGGGACCCAAGTTCCCATCAGCAAAAACACGTGGGTTTGCTATCCTGGCTCCAAAATGGTGGAATGAGCTCCCCATTGACATCAGGACAGCAGATAGCTTACACACCTTCCGGCGCAGACTGAAAACTGATCTCTTTCGACTCCACTTCGAGAGATAGAACTATTAACAAAGCACTCATCCCCCCCGCCCCCGTCTCCTTCGGGCCTCTCCTGGATGCCTCCGTTAGACTCCTGTGTTTACTTCAGGAAAAAAGTGACATCACTATGTAACACTCACTACACATTGTACGTGAGGGGTATTCCTGGAAGATGGACGCTGGCGCTGCTTGTTCGCCGCTTTCTCCTCGCTAGCTCCAGTTTAATTAGGTCTGAGACCTAGGTCGGCGAAGACCCTATTGAAATTGGAAAAAATCGGTCGCGCAGCGACCGATAAACCTGCCAAAAACACCAAAAAACATGGAAAACGACCGACAAAAGCACCGAAAATGTTCGTAAATAATGTCGGCTGATAGACCGCGTGCAAATCGCATAATTGATATCGTAACAATCATCGTAGTCGCTCGCGAAGCGAGCCATAACCATGCAAAACCCCCTCAAAACAGGGTAAAAAAGGGGCAAAAGCCCATTAGACATGTCTCAGTGGGTAGGCCGGACGGCCTACAGTGAGGTGGTCCCATCCACCTCAATGTTAAATCGAACATGATTGAAACTGGTCCGATTATTTATTATGATTATTATTTTAATTCTTAAAACGCTCTTTTGAGCCCCGCAACATAAGTGAAAACTCACCAAATTTTGCACACGCGTCAGGCCGTGACAAAATTGCAAGATGTTATTGGTCCCGGAACTTAACGTAAAAAATTGCGTAGGCCACGCCCACTTCCGTTTTTGACGTTAACTCCCCCTATTTTAACTTTCACGTAAACGAACGAAACTCGCCACGCATATCTAGGGTGCGGAGACGAACCAAAAAGCCTCTTGGAGGGGTAAAAAATAACGTACAGGAAGTCGGCCATTTTGAATTTGGTGTCGAAAAAACGCGATTTTATCGCGTTTTTTGCCCTATTTCGCGTACCTACGAAATCTATCTCCTCCTAGGGACTTTTATCGTACGCCTCGAAATTCCTCGGGTAGCTTCGCGAGACATGGGAGAGCTTAAGTTATCACGAGAATTTTTTTCTTTCGCACGGCGTAGCCGTGATTTGTCGCCAAAGTTCGCGTTCGTACGATTTTTGGCGGGCCCTCGCCATGGAACCCGATGATGTCATAACTCAAACTGACATTCTCAGAACGCCACCAAACTTCACATGACGTTTAGCACCACAGCCCTGAACAGCTCTAGGTCAAATCTGATGTTACTTAATTTGGCGTTACCATGGCAACGGATCCTTCGCCATAAACAACGGTGTCGCTGTAAATGCAATGGACACGGTCCCATCGTCCCCCAATCTTCACTTTTATATCACTGGTCCATGCCTCAACAGCTCCAAGTGAAATCTGAAATCTCAACGTATGCCGTTTCCATGGAAACGGCATCCCTCGCCAAAACATCCGATGTTGTTGTAAGTCAATGGAAAATCGTCCAAACAGCACCAGACTTCAGACTATCATCAATGGTCCGGCCCTCAACAGCTCTACGTGAAATCTGAAATCTCAACGTATGCCGTTTCCATGGCAACGCATCCCTCGCCGCCAAACATCATGTCGTCGTAATTCAATGGAAAATCATCCAAACACCACCAGACTTCAGACTATCATCAATGGTCCGGCCCTCAACAGCCCTACGTGAAATTTGAAATCTCAACATATGCCGTTTCCATGGCAACGCATCCCTCGCCAAAAAATCCCATGTTGTTGTAAGTCAATGGAAAATCGTCCAAACAGCCCCAGACTTCATATGATGGCTAATGCTCCGGCCCTCAACAGCTCTATGTCAATTATGGGATGTCATCATTTCGCGTTGCCATGGTAACGCATCCCTCGCCATCAAACATCATGTTGTCGTAATTCAATGGAAAATCATCTAAACACCACCAGACTTCAGACTATCATCAATGGTCCGGCCCTCAACAGCTCTACGTGAGATCGGACATCTCAATGTATGCCGTTGCCATGGCAACGCGTCCCTCGCCAAAAAATCCCATGTTGTTGTAAGTCAATGGAAAATCATCCAAACAGCACCAGACTTCAGACTATCATTAATGGTACGGCCCTCAACAGCTCTACATGAAATCGGAAATCTCAATGTATGCCGTTTCCATGGCAACGCTTCCCTCGCCATAAACGACGGTGTCGCTGTAAATCCAATGGACACTGTCCCATCGTCCCCCAATCTTCACTTTTATATCACCGGTCCATGCCTCAACAGCTCCAAGAAAAATCTGAAATCTCACTGTATGCCGTTTCCATGGCAACGCCTCCCTCGCCGTGAAACACGGTGTTGCCCTAATTCAATGGAAAAGGTTCCAAACGGCACCAGACTTCAGATGTTGACTAATGGTCCGGCCCTCAGCAGCTCTATGTCAATTAGGGGATGTCATCATATGCCGTTTCCATGGCAACGCGTCCCTCGCCATGAAACACGGTGTTGTCCTAATTCAATGGAAAATGGTCCAAACACCACCAGACTTCATATGATGGCTCCTAGTCCAGCCATCAACAGCTCTATGTGAAATCTGAAATCTCAACGTATGCCGTTGCCATGGTAACGCATCCCTCGCCATGAAACATAATTCAATGGAAAATGGTCCAAACTGCGCCAGACTTCAGACTATCATTAATGGTCCGGCCCTCATCAGCTCTACGCCAATTATGGCTAAATATATTGGCAGAGTCCTCGAGACACCTAGACACACACGTCGACGTGCGGACAACAGCCTGCGGAACGTCGAATACCCGCTCAACGCTGCTTGCAGCTTTAATTGTTGTTGTTGTTGTTGTTGTTGTTAACTTTCAACGACTAACTTTTATATTTAGCTGACTGTATCCCTTCCTCTACCATTGCTACTGTGAAGTATCTCCCGGACAGCCTTTCAGCTATCCCGTTGTGGTTAGCCCTAGTGCAGCTGCCTCCACAGCTAGCCGGCTAGGACAGCTGCCTCCACAGTTAGCCTTCGAACAGCCTGCTGACTAACCTGCTTTGACACAGACTGCTTCTCCCAGCTTCCTCTCCTCCTGCCATGCTATGGGTCAACATCTCATTCTACCAAACGGTCTTCAATCTCTGTCTATGGCTAACGGCTAGCTCTAGGCGAGAACCTGCGGCCAACGGCATGATGTCAAAGTATTCCATCCCGCAACTGCTGAGTCTCAACAACTACAAAACTCCAACGTGCATTTCAGCCATCAAACAAATTGGAATACTACGCCAACCTCGTTACATCCACAGAGGCTCTCGGAGAAAGTTTGTTTACAACCGACCGTGCCCGCCTGGATCATCCATTCCTTCCATCTGGACCACTGTCGCACGTCTGCCGCGTCATCACAGCGCTGACTACACTCTGCGCTACCTCCGCCAACATTATAATACTAGGAGACATCAATATTCACGTTGACACCCTCTCCTGTCACTATGCAGCCGAGTTCCTACACCTTCTGGACTGCCTCAACCTAACACAACATGTTGATGTCCCCACACACACTAGGGGACACACACTGGACCTTGTAATCACAAACTCTGCCCCCATTAGTAAACTATCAGTTTACGATCTAGGTGTGTCGGATCACAAGGCCATCTCAATGGAGCTGCCACTGCTGCTACCCCACACCAAACCCAAGCGTCAAATCCGTTTCAGAAATCTGAAAAACATCAACCCGGACACCATGACCTCGGATCTCCAGCATCTCTCCACAATAACTCCTACATCAGTAAATGAATCTGTGGATTTTTACAATACATCTCTGAGCAGTCTCCTGGATCTCCACGCCCCTGTCAAAACTAGAACAGTCACTTTCTCACGGTCAGCCCCCTGGTACACCTGCGAGCTGAGGAAAATGAAGACAGCGGGGCGTGTCCTTGAGCGGCGCTTCAAGGCTTCAGGCCTCTCTGTTCACAGACAGGCATACCGGGACCACCAAAATGCCTACGCAAAGTCCCTCAGAGACACACGGTCAAAATTCTACTCCGCCATCATCAACAATAGCCCTGGCAACTCCAAGCTACTTTTTTCCACCATAAACCATCTCCTCAAACCTCAGACTCCGCTACACAAAGACACCACAGAGGAGCAGTGTGATAATTTCATCACATTTTTCAGGAAAAAGGTAGAGACCATCCGCTCTCTCCTCACAAACTCCGCTGCTCTGCTAGTCCTGACCGTCAACCCCCAGCCTGGACCGACCCAGCCTCTTTGCTGCTTCACTAACATCTCGCAGCATGAAGTTGAGGCCATCATCAAAAAGATGAAACCCTCCACCTGTGCCCTGGACCCCTTTCCCACAGCTTTGGTTAAATCGAACATTGATGCCATAAGTCCGCTGATCACTTCAGTGATAAACCAGTCCATCCAGTCTGGTCATGTTCCACCACCATTAAAAGCTGCTGTCATCAAACCACTCCTCAAAAAACCCACTTTAGACCCTGAAGTCCTAGCCAATTACAGACCCATCTCCAACCTGCCATTCCTATCCAAGGTACTGGAGAAAGTAGTTGCCATTCAGATCCAGGAACATCTAACACTGAATAAACTCTTTGAAAAATTCCAGTCTGGTTTCCGCCAGGGCCACAGTACAGAAACTGCCTTAGTCAGGGTGACCAATGACCTGCTGATGACAGCTGACACCGGATCTCCATCTCTCCTCATCCTCCTGGATCTAACTGCAGCATTTGATACCGTCGACCATGACATCCTACTCCACCGTCTTCACACTACAATTGGACTCTCTGACTCTGCCTTAAACTGGTTCACCTCCTATCTCACCGGGAGGACTGAGCACGTCACCTTGGGAGCGGCTAAATCAAGAACTCACTCTGTGACTTGCGGTGTCCCCCAAGGATCAGTCCTTGGCCCCACCCTTTTCACCATATACATATCCCCCCTTGGTCGTGTCATCAGCCGGCATGGAATATCTTTCCATTGCTATGCTGATGACACACAGCTCTACATCAGAGCAAACCCAACCCCCTCTGCACCTCTGCCATCATCCACAATAACCACATGCCTGGAGGAGATAAAGGTGTGGATGAAGCACAACTTCCTCCAGCTAAACAGCTCCAAGACTGAAGCCATTCTTATTGGCACTCCACATCAGGTCTGTTCATCTGCCATCACCAGCATCACCTTCTCCGGTCAGAACATTCCACTCTCAACAACGGTTACCAATCTGGGAGTTAAAATGGATCCTCACCTGACCTTTGAGGCCCACATCAAGCAAATATGCAAGACCTCTTTCTACCACCTGAGAAATATTGCGAAACTCCGCCCCACACTCAGTCTGCCAGATGCTGAAAAGCTTGTCCACGCCTTTGTCTCCTCCAGGCTGGACTACTGTAACGCACTTCTCATTGGGATTCCTAGCAAGAACATGAGAAGCTGCAATACATCCAAAACACAGCTGCTAGGATCCTGATGAGAGTGCGGAAGTACGAACACATCACACCCATCCTCAAATCACTGCACTGGCTCCCGGTCTCACTCAGGATTGACTACAAAATCACCCTCTTCACTCATCAGTGCATATATGGAAATGCTCCCTCCTACATCAAGGAATTGCTCACCCCACAAACCTCCACGAAGAACCTACGTTCAGTAAAGGCAAACCTCCTCATCTCACCAAGGACAAAACTGAAGACCATGGGAGACCGAGCCTTCTGCTCCGCTGCTCCGAGATTGTGGAATGCCCTCCCAAGCCAGCTGAGGACACCACAGACTGTGGAGGCTTTCAAAAAAGGCCTAAAAACGCATCTTTTTAGAATAGCCTTTAACTAGATTTTTAAATCCCCCACATTATGCCATGCGGGCATGAATGTCACAGCTTTTATTATGTTGTTTTAATTGTTTTTTATTGTTGTTTTGTTTCACCCTTTTTAATTTTTAATTTTGTAGCACTTTGAGTTTTGTTTACGCAAATGAAAAGTGCGCTTATAAATAAAATATATTATTATTATTATTATTACTTATATATTAATAAAGGACTGGCTTATCGAAAGCCAGTTGAGTAGCACTTGAAATGTTTTTGCTCTATGAAGCCTGATGTACTTATATGATTCTGTTTTCTTCAAGTTTGTATTTTGTTGGTCGAACGCACTTATTGTAAGTCGCTTTGGATAAAAGCGTCAGCTAAATGCAATGTAATGTAATAATGTAATGTAATAATGAAACCACAGCTTTTTATGAGCAAAAGCAGCTGATTATCCCAAGACTAATGCCGAATGCAAGGTATATTGTGAAGAGATCTACTGTAAATAACTTCAGCCTTTTTTACCAGTGGTTTACTAAAATAATTTCGTATTCTGAAATATAAACAAATGTTGGAGTTGAAGTATAATTATTTACTGAACTTGCAATCTTTTAATTGGAAAACAATACATTTTTCTGAGAGTTCAGTGTTAATAAACACCATTCTACACTAGATTATTGTGTATCAAGGGCATCATTTCTACTGGGGATGGGTGTAGCATGTCATGTCATTAAGTTGTGGCATATTAATGAGTGGTGCGGCCAGGGCTTGGCAGACTTTATATGCCCTTGGTTTCGCCTCTCCAGATGCCCCAACTTATTGGTGGAGGTTGTTAAGGCTCTGTAGCCTATAATGAATACTTGCAGACAATAACAGGGCAACAAAAAACTCATAAAATCGATATTGTTCTTAACTGTTTATTATCTCTTCAAAAGATACTCAAAGAAAACATCAACCAAGCCAAAGAACACAGTTCCTTGTTCTAAAGACGAAAATAAAGTGTTATCTGTAACTTAACATGATGTGTTATTAGGGGTACTGCATCAACAACACAGCAGAGGTTCAGAGATAATGGAATTCTAATTGGAAAACACAACAACCAATGATCAGTATTTATTCTTCTTCTTCTACATTCTCTTGCACTATTTTATCTGTTTCATTTGTTTTATGTCCTATATATATTAATGTTGCACTGTTGAGGAGCCTGTAAAGGTAGGGTAGGTAAGAATGGAGAAACCAGCTTGAGTGCGCTAGAACTCCCCTTCCTTCAGACTTCTTTACAGAGCCCCCTCCTCCAACACACACGAACGCGCACATGACCAATGAGGGGGATAAGTTTGTGCACGAGATGGAAGGCTGACAGGCAGGTAGGCCATCCAGTTATTTTAATTGGTTGTGCTTTTTACAGCGCCACGGCTTCCACAGATGACATTTTTTAATGTATTCATTGTCAAAGCATTTAATATATTCATTGCTATCGGGATGTTAAGAGCATTCCATGGAATATAACAAAAAGTGTTTCTGAAGTGAATGACCTAACCCACCTTTACATTTTTCATTACTATATCTACACTGTAGCTACTGTGCACATGACAATAAAGGCTTGAATCTCTTGATTCATCAAGCTGTAATTACAGGTTATTAAAGGTTAATGCATATACTGGTGTATAAACTGTAGATTAATAAAGTCTGTATTTGTGAAGCTGACCGTTGAGCGGCCCGACCAAGCAAGGAGGCAGAGGCAGAACGTCCAAAATACAACCCGGTGTGGGCATTTATTACTCACAAACATATGACACAGCCTCAATCTGCTGTTCACGTGAGCACAGTCACCAGCCACCAGGATCTCACACACACTACCACCCACACAGACAGGGAAACAGAGCCTAAATGCCCACACACTAATCAGCAATTAGACACAGGTGGGGGGGGAGGAGACAACACAGGGGACAAGGTGAACACAATCAGGAGCAACAGACAAACGGGTTTGGGGAACACCCCCAAACCAAACCACATGTTTAATGTTACAAGGCCCGAAGCCGTCAGTCCACAGTGACGAAGTTACCTTGGTCACAGTATTCAAACTACATTGTATACATCGCACTTTCCTCCAAACTTGTTAGCGTGCCTCATTTGGATGATCAATGTGAGTTAGTTGTGTGATGCTTGATGATGTGAGCTTTGCTCTCTTTGTTTTCAAGCAACACATTTCAACTTGAGGTCCATTTCTTTACCTGCATGTCTATTCCGGCACTCAAGATTTAAAGGTCCCCTATTATTCTGTTTTTCATCAATATATTATAGGTCTCTGATATATACAAAACATGTCTCTGAAGCGTTTGGCTCAAAATACCAAACAGATCATTGCAGCATCCCATCTCTGTTTCAGCCCTGCTTCAAAAGTGCTGATTCTCGGTCTGTTACTTTAGATGAAAATAAGGAGCCACTCCCCACGCCCCTCTGAGAGACATTTGGTTAAAAAGAACACAATGGTGCTCTAGGGGGAGATTCAGGTGATAAGGTGTTTTCTTTTTTTTTTACTTTTTTTTGTTCAACAGGTTTTTATATAAATGGATCAGGACAAAAGTGAGAGAATCTTTTTTCACAGAGGGGACACATGGTTATGTATAAAAGATATGAATAGGTGGATTTTGCATAATAGGTGACCTTTAATGTAATGGCTAATGAAGGGGAAATGATAAAGAACTGCCATCAGGATTCAAGTTATGTGGGAGCCAATGGGAGCTGAGCTCCCATAAGGAGGGGTCTGAGCTCCTATGAAAGCAGTGAAATGATACATCCGTGGGGGTCGCTAATACATTACCAACAACCGTTATTGTAATCACAAACAATTCATGTGTCAAAGTAATGAGTATTGTGTACATTAACGAGGTAATTAGGCTAAAAGAAAAACATGTTTTCCAAAAGAACTACGCATCGTATTCTCTCTTGAATGACAATATGCCTGCACTTCACCTCCAAGGTGCACAATCAATTATTGCACAATCTATGCCTGTGAGCGTGCTGCGCAAGCCGAGATGATGTGTGTGCGTAGTTGAACCTTTTCATATTTAAGTTTGTAGCAAGTAGATGGCTGCTGCTGCTGGACGTGTGTGTGTGCGCGTGCGTACTCACGTGTTAGTTTGAAAGACCCCCATAAAGCTCAGATTATAACTCGAACCCTGACTACCATGATGTTTATCTGTGTTTGTTAGCAGAGAAAGCGAATGACAGCTTATACGGCAACCGGCGGCAAGTGATGGAGATGACAACCAAGGGCAGCCTTCCCATGGAATCTGTGGATATGGAGCCAGAGCCGAGCAACCCATACAGCCCACCCAGACAGATGTCTTCAAAGCAGAATGGATACAAGTACAAAAGCTCCCGGAGCCACAGCTCCCAGTGGCTGGCCTACGGCTCCAGCCCTGCCACCAGCCAGGGGCTGCTGAGCTCCTGGGAGAACAGGGACATGCTGGGGCTGCGACAGAGCTACGGATCAAAGAAACTCTGCATCATAGAGAAAGAGCAGCACACAACTCGCTACATGCCTCCACAGCCGTACTTTGTCACCAACAGCAAAACAGAAGTGACAGTATGAGGGAGTGTGTAAGCACCGGGCTGAACCTCAGTCTGTATTTAGGAGAAGCTGCTGACTGTGGGTGGGGTTGTTAGACAGCAGCAAGGACTGTAGTGTATGTGGTGGTGCATGTGATGAGCAGAATTAAAGACGGTTACTTAAGGTGAATTGTACTGTCACAGGACTTGGTCTCAACCACTGTTCCTCATTGGGCTCAGTAAAATATAGTCATTGATTGTCATATAATCCAACTGCTTAAACTAAACACAAAAGTTAATCATAAGATATGTCACAAATCCAGTACAGCCAGTATATACCAAGACATAGTATATCATTTCTATTAAATCAACATTGTTCGAGTGACAAAACCTTCATTATTTATCTAATTGAGGATAAGGGGCCTTTGGTTAATTCAGTATTGTTGAAATGCTTAACTGGACAATTTCTAGATACTGTTTGGGCGCTGCCACACTGCTAGGTGTTGGATCAAGGTGATGCATTTGAATCTTTTACCCAAAACAATTATTTATATTTTGTCAATGTATTTATTTTTGGGGAAAGGAACGATCTAGTGTTCAGTTTATCACACAAGTTAATAAGGAAGAACACAGTTACAGGGGAAACTTGTTTTAAAAAGCTCAAAGCGCTTTTTTAAACTTTTGTTGAATTGATTATCAGCTACAGATGGTTAATACTTTGCTAGCACTGCAAGCCTTAGAACAAATGTGCATGGATTCATGTTTTAGGACCACAAGGGAAAGTGACACAAATCAAAAATAAAAAGATTATATTAAATGTGATTTGTACTATTATGTAAAAAATAGAGTCACATATGCACACAAAGAAAAATCTGATTTGTGCCACTTTTGACTACAGTTTAAGCGTAGAGAGCCTGTGCTTCTAATAATCCAAAACAATTTTTTGTTTTTTTATGGTATGTAAAGTCATTGTACTTAAAAACATGAGGGATGAGTTGGTGAGCCATGAGTATAAGTAACTGACCTGAGTTAATTTAAGAAAAGCCTTTGTTACATACATTTTTGAAGTAAGTTATTCAGGTTGGTTTCTAAAATGTTGTGCAGCATCCATTTTGGAAAGATTCATAAGCTAACGTTATCATTCAGTATTTCCAAAATAAAAAAGAGTCTGTTAGAACAAAACTATTGACCTAAATGACTTAAAATCCATAAAAAAGTATTTTTTTATTTTGTGAATGTAATTTCACTTTAAAGTTGTAGATGTCTCATTTTTAAGGTAACCTTCCATATGCAAACCTCGTCAGTGCCAATGGACATCGCATTGATACGTACATTTCCATGGTTGATAGAAGAAGTAGCATCAGTATTGAGCCAGGTTTGTTTGGTGTAATAGTGCCTCTCATCAGTACCAGCATGTGTGTGTGGTTATGTTAGTTGAAGCCCCCGTATTAGAACTGAGATTAGTCTAAGTTATCTGTTTATCAGCTTGAATTAAAAAATATTTATAATTTATTTCCATATGAAACATTTATTGAATGTATCCAAACTGGCTTGTTTGAGACAAGTGGTTGGAGGTGAACATTTCAAGTGTTGGAGGTGAATAGTTCATACAGTTGTCGGGATGGGTGTACAATTTTTGTGAGGCAAAAGTAAAAATGTTATTGGTCTGTTAATAGTCAAACTAATACGGCACTTGGATATTCAATGGTGCATTCATGCTCCTTGGGTAATCCCATTTTCAGAGTTGGGAAGTCGTTTTTTTGTTTACTTTGGAGTGTTAATGAGTTTTGTTTTGGACTTTCTCAGTTTTGTTTCAACTTTCATGGGATTTTGTTTATGTTTTTTTAACAACAAGACATCTGAAAATCATCAGGGGTAGAGCTAGTTAACGTGAGCCATTTGCAGCCGGTAATTTTCTAAAATATATTAAAAACAAATGTAAAAATATTTTCAGACCTCACGTGAATGTTGTTTGATCTTTAACGACAATCAGGCTTGTAGTTATTTCCAAAAATGTTTCCTCCTTGAGGGAGCTACAGTATATTAAATAGCTCTACTAAAGATATAGCACCAATAATTTGAAAAAATAACATTGTTGACGTACTTGGCAAAGTGTTTTTTAATTAATTAAGGTCCCTGGTGCAATTGGTCATTTATTTCATGGATTTCACAGCCAAGCAGTATAAAAAGATGCTCGCCCGCCTGCAAGTCTTACTCATACGGTTTACTATTTCAAGCAGCCAAGGACAAGGCTGCATGCATCGCTGATATACAAGTGGGAAGTGGGATCTGTTAGTACAGTATACAGCAAAAAGGTATTTATGTATCAACACATCCAAACCATAGCGGTTTATATTCTCACTGACTTCCAACCAAACTGTATGCACTATCTTTCAAAATGTGTAGATCTAGTGCACTGCACTGTCATTTCACATTGTTATTAAACTCAGTGTCTTACAGTTAAATGAAATCTGATAATCTTACTATTAAACTATTAATTCAACTGAGATTTGTACAAACACTGTTGTATAGCGACTAACATTGAATGATTTTGATTTGTGAATGCAAATTGTTTTATTTATATATTAAAGAAATCACTGTTATTAAAGGTGGGGTCTTGTGAAACCGGCTCGAGATACACTTGCTCTTAACATCCCGATAGCAATGAATATCTTAAGTGCTTTGACAAAAAATCCATAAAAAAATGTCATCTGTGGAAGCTGTAATACTGTCAAAAGCACGACCAATCATTTTAGCCGGCCCGGCTAAAGTAACTGGATGGCCTACCTGCCTGTCAGCCTTCCATCTGTGCACAAACTTATCTCGTGCCCTCATTGGTCATGTGCGCGTCCGTGTGTGTTGGAGGAGGGGCTCTGTAAGGAAGTGGCAGATTTTTTCCAGTTGTGTATTTTCAAATTCTAGCCACTCGAGCTGGTTTCTCCAAAATGACCTACCCCACCTTTAAGTTATATCATATTTACACATGAAGTAATACTGCCAATTAAAAGACATAATGTGTATAACATCTGTGTGCTTTGCAACAAACAGAAGTGAGAATAAATGTTATATTTTGGTAAATTTGAAAAGGAAGCACCTATGATTACAAGACTGATACTGTTAACTATAATGGGCATCAATTATTTGTATCACGTTTAGCTCATTAACCAATTGTTCTAATAAATGTTGTTGTGCGTCTTTATGTACAATCCAAAGTTACTTTTGAATATATTCACAACCTTTGTATCTGACATTGCACATCCTTCATAAAAGCATTGGGAAATTAATTTTAAATGTAAAAGAAAATAACTACGTTGCCCGTTTCCTGCAAAAACCTTGAATCTCCTGATTACTTGTGTTGTATTGAACAGTAGGAAAGACAAGTGACACATTTGAAAAAGTTGTATTGGTATTTTTGAAATAGTTGCAGTGTAGTTTTGAAAAATCCAAGGTTCATGAAACATTTTTTAAATGTGAAAACCATGACTGCCTTTAAAATTGATACAAGGTTTCTGTAAGATACACACCAACGATGTCAACTTATTTTCATGTATTAGATATAACCATCCAATCGTAACATATCTTGTACTAAGAAAGTCATTGGCGTTGAGCAACTGTAGCACAATGTTAGCAGACCCCATTTACCTGTAGCTTCACAATGTCAGTAAAGCTACTATCGCTTTAGCCTTTTGTAAGTGATTGTAAAACTGACTTTCTTTTTAACTAAAAGGAAAACAAATATTTGACTGATGTAGTATACCAACCGAAAAAAGAAAAGAAGATACATTTAATTACAAAAACTACTGCAGAGGTTGTCTGAAGCGTTTTTGGTGCTTCATGAAACCCCCTGCTAAATCAATTGTGATTCCAGCCGGCTCTATTGGCTGACCCTCATGATACCACACCAGGTGGTATCATCAACACATGGGAGAGCACCTGAACAAATCTGCCACTTCCTTACAGAGCCCCTCCTCCAACACACACGCACGCGCACATGACCAATGAGGGCACAAGATAAGTTTGTGCACAGATGGAAGGCTGACAGGCAGGTAAGCCATCAAGTTATTTTAGCCGGGCCGGCTAAAATGATTGTAAAGTGGTACCCAAGTGGACATGGAGAACTACATGAACTACATGTTGCTAAATCCACCGCGGAGAATAAACAGAAGGGGAACCAGGCAACCATGGCAACCATGCTCGGGGGGTCTTCTTTGCTGCTTTTGGTGTATTTTGTGGCGGAAGAAAAGCGCCACTTACAGGTCCGGCATGTGTACTACAACGTCTCCAGCGGGACGAGCTGTCTCGTGTGGATGGAAGACTTTTTTGATAGCGAATTTGGTTAGTTTTCGTTATTGTCTCCATGTGGCTCCAGCCTGAGAAGAAACAGGTCACTCTCAGTTCTATGACATATTTCCTTATGGCGCATTTACGAACATGTTGTTTATTTGAATTCAACGGATCTATCTATGTGTGTGCAACTCGATTTTGACAGGATAACAACTGGTGACTTCTAGAATTGTGTGAGTAACATTCTTTTTTTAGACTTCTCTGTTTCAGTGTGTGTACTCTGTATAAATGCTCTGTAGTTGATCTGACTGAAATTGGGATTTTAAATCTCAAAACCGCCACAGTATCTGTCAGGCAGAAACTTGGGAAAAGTAATTTGACTGAAACCTTAAAACTGAACTAACTGACTGCTAGGGTTAACTTTGATTTAAACATTTGTAGAAACGAAGAGCTTTATTGAGTAGGTGTAACTGTATTAAGGGTTAAGCTCATAACTTTATAACTTAGGGTTTAATGTAATTGTAAAACCATTGGGCCACTGAAAAGACAATAACAACTCAGGAGGGAGCCAGTCTAGATCTCCTTTTGAGGGCCACCAGCTGCAGAGAGTTAACTAATTAAAGGGACGTGGCCCCACAGCTGTGAGAACTCCGCTATCAGGTGTCCATTTTAGGTAGCACTTTCCTGGAGCTTCAACGTCAGACAGACGAAGACTGACAAAGACAAAGGAGTCCTGCTGAAGTCACGAGGGTGGCAAAGAGGAGGCAAATCCTACTTTGATTGAGCTAAGTATCGCTGATGTTTTATTTTATTTGGTTGTTTAGCCCCTCATGCTATAATCATCTATATTTTCTCCATTCCTGTTTATGTGTCTTCTCGCAATTATCACTGGCCCCGTGTATCTCGTAATCGATATAACCGGCCTGCTCTCGTCTATCCCACATGCTCCACTGACATCCAACATCTAGTTTCAGGCGGCCTGTGGAACTGCCAGTCAGCTGTTCCTAAGGCTGACTTCATCTCTGGCTACGCTTCCCTGCAGTCTCTGGATTTCCTTGCTCTCACTGAGACGTGGATTACTCCATCCAACACATCCACCCCAGCAGCTCTCTCCACAGCATATTCCTTCTCCCATACACCCAGACCCACTGGCAGAGGAGGGGGCACTGGTCTCCTGCTCTCTCCCAAATGGAGCTTTTCCCTCTTCAAGCTACCTAACTGCACTCCTTCCACCTTTGAATTCCATGCCGTCACAATAACCCATCCTATACAATTAACCATTGTTGTTCTCTACCGTTCACCAGGCGCCTTGGGGGACTTCTTGGAGGAATTGGATAATATCCTCTCACACATCCCTGAAACTGGCCCTCCCGCTGTACTTCTCGGAGACTTCAACCTCCAGACAGGGAAGATAGACGAACCAGCTTCTCTGTTAACCGCCTTTGCTTTCTCACTCTCTCCGTCCCCACCAACTCATAAAGCTGGCGATGTCCTTGATCTCATATTCTCAAGGAACTGCACTACTTCTAACCTCTCTGTAAACCCGCTCCACACATCCGATCACTTGTTCATTTCATTCTCTCTACCCCTTTCCAAACATAACAAACTAATGTCTTCTCATCTTGCACCTGTCCGCCGTAACCTTCGTTCCTTCGCCCCCTCTACCTTTGCCTCATCGGTGCTCTCAGCCCTCCCTTCCTCTGACTCGTTCCAACTCCTGCCTCCAAACTCTGATGCAGAAACTCTCCTCTCTACTCTCTCATCCTCTCTGGACTCTCTCTGTCCTCTCACATCTCGGCAGGCTCGTCAGTCCCCTCCTGCTCCCTGGCTAAATGACGCACTGCGTGCTAATAGAACCGTCCTTCGGGCAGCAGAGCGGAAACGGTGGAAATCCAAACACCATGACGACCTCCTAACCTATCAGGCTCTCCTCTCCTCTTTCTCTGCTTCGATCTCTCAGGCAAAAAGCACTTTCTTTCAAGATAAGATCCAATCTTCCTATTCCAATCCTAAAAAACTATTTTCCATCTTCTCCACCCTCTTGGACCCCCCCAAAGCCCCTCCCCCTCCTCCCTTCTGTCAAGCGACTTTGTTAACCACTTTGAAAAAAGGTTGATGATATTCGCTCTTCTTTTTCTGACTCACCTTTACTCACCGCTGGGTCACCAGACCCTCCTTTCACCCACACACTGACCTCCTTTTCCCCTCTCTCTCCAAGTGAGGTTCTTACCCTCATTACCTCTGCCCGTCCTACCACCTGTCTTCTGGACCCTATCCCCTCAAACCTCCTTCAGACTATCGCTCCTGATATTCTACCGTTTCTCACCCATTTCATCAACACTTCTCTAACTTCTGGTCACTTTCCAAACAGTCTCAAGGAGGCAAGAGTCAACCCTCTCCTAAAGAAACCCACTCTCAACCCGTCTGATGTTATAAACTACAGGCCTGTCTCTCTAATCCCGTTCCTGTCTAAAACACTTGAACGCGCTGTCTTTAAACAACTCTCCTGTTATCTCCATCAGAACAACCTTCTGGATCCGCACCAGTCTGGTTTCAAGGCAGGTCACTCCACAGAAACTGCCCTCCTTGCTGTCACTGAGGAACTGCACACGGCTAAAGCAGCCTCCCTCTCCTCTGTCATCATCCTGTTGGACCTGTCTGCTGCATTCGACACGGTGAACCATCAGATCCTCCTTCACACTCTTCAAGAACTTGGAGTTTCAGGCTCTGCACTTTCCCTCCTCACCTCATACCTCAAAGACCGCACCTACAGGGTTACTTGAAGAGGGTCGGAGTCCGACTCTTGTCAATTAACTACAGGGGTCCCTCAGGGCTCTGTTCTTGGTCGCCTCCTCTTCTCCTTGTACACAAACTCGCTCGGATCTGTCATTAGCCCGCATGGTTTTTCATACCACTGCTACGCTGATGACATCCAATTAATTCTGTCCTTTCCCCGCTCAGAGACCCAGGTCGTCGCACGCATCTCTGCTTGTCTAGCTGATATCTCTCAGTGGATGTCTACTCATCACCTCAAGCTCAACCTTGACAAGACTGAACTGCTTTTCCTTCCGGGAAAAGATTGTCCCACTCTTGACCTAACAATCAACATTGGCACCTCTGTGGTTTCCCCGATTCAGACTTCAAGGAATCTGGGTGTGACCCTAGATAACAACCTGTCCTTCACTGCAAACATCGCTGATACAACCCGCTGCTGCAGATACACGCTTTACAATATCAGGAGGATACGTCCCCAGCTGACCCAGAAAGCGACGCAGGTTCTGGTCCAGGCTCTCGTCATCTCACGCCTAGACTACTGCAACTCCCTCCTGGCTGGTCTACCTGCATGTGCCATCCGACCTCTGCAGCTCATCCAGAATGCAGCGGCTCGTCTGGTCTTCAACCTTCCTAAATTCTCCCACACCACGCCGCTCCTCCGCTCCCTCCACTGGCTTCCGGTAACTGCTAGAATCCACTTCAAGACAATGGTACTTGCGTACCATGCTGCGAATGGATCTGGCCCTTCCTACATCCAGGACATGTTTAAACCGTACACCCCAGAACGTGCACTCCGCTCTGCATCAACAAAACGGCTCGCTGCACCCTCGCTGCGAAGGGGACCCAAGTTCCCATCAGCAAAAACACGTGGGTTTGCTATCCTGGCTCCAAAGTTGTGGAATGAGCTCCCCATTGAAATCAGGACAGCAGAAAGCTTACACACCTTCAGGCGCAGACTGAAAACTCATCTCTTTCGACTCCACTTCGAGCGATAGAACTATTACTAACAAAGCACTTATATATTAATAAAGGACTGGCTTACCTAAAGCCAGTTGAGTAGCACTTGAAATGTTTTTGCTCTATGAAACCTGATACTTATATGATTCTGTTGTCTTCAAGTTTGTATTTTGTTGGTCGAACGCACTTATTGTAAGTCGCTTTGGATAAAAGCGTCAGCTAAATGCAATATAATGTAATCGGGGTTGGGTTGTAACGGAATACATGTAACGGCGTTACGTAATCAGAATACAAAAATCAAGTAACTGTATTCAGCTCGCGTTACATTTGAAAAACGAGTAATCTGATTACAGTTACTTTCGTAAACCTGAAGTGAATACATTTTGGATTACTTATTGGAATTATTGGTGGAAAGATTTCCTCTCAACATTTAATATTCAAGTAGTTACAGCCGAATCATCACAGCCCACAAAACCTATTACCGCCGCAGATGGACCAAAAAAGCATTTGAAAAAAAATCGCGCGTCTGCTCGCTCAGTGAAACAATAACAACGAAACATGGAGGAACAAAAGTCTGCGTTTAAATTGCGTGTGTGTATATATAGGTGTGTGTGGTTAAACACATCAGCCTGCGGTCGCTCTTTAGCCTTACTAATGATTATTTCTGAAGGTAAACACAGTGAAGGCGGTGCGTGAAAGGCACTGCGAGATCGTCTTCTCAGAGGCGGAGTTAACCCTCCCGCTGCCTCCTGGCGCTGCAGAGATTTCATGAAGTGAAGGAGGTGTTCCTTCTATAAAACAGCTGTGGGCAGCAGATACTGTGAGTGTCATGGATATGAATTCATAGAACCCAACCCTGGCTCTACACCCCTGGCCGAAATGTCCTTAAAATGAAGTCCGAGTTCGACATTTTAATTCATGTCCTGCCAACACTGGCAGGACAGAAGGCGACACGCCCGTTCTAAGCCGTGTCCCTCACTCCTCACATCCCAAGCTGCATCCCCAAAACGTTTATTATGTTGTTACATCGTTTCAGATGTGATGTTTCAGTTGTGCTCTTGATACGCCATTAAAACAGTAAAACACGTTCAGTTTCCTTTTGCTTTTTGTGTCTCCTGTTCACCAAAACATACCCAGGAAAAAGAAAGTAATCCAAAAGTAATCTAAAAGTAATCTGATTACGTTACTTTTTTAAGGCACGTAACTGTAACTGTATTCGGATTACTTTCAGAGCCATGTAATCAGTAATCAGTAACTGATTACATTTACAAAGTAACCCTCCCAACCCTGAATGTAATGTAATGTAATCTATACATCCTAGTGTTAAAGAATAAACTAGTGCTTTCGAGCTGAAATTAAGTTCAAGGCTCTTGTAAAGAGGAATAAACCAGAACATTCCATACAATAGAACATGGTGTCTATGTGTTTTGTAAGCATTACAATATAACAGCAGGGACATCCTGATATTCACTCACACAAAGTCAAAGCCATGGGAGCTACACGCACATTGATTTCATCATTGCAGCCTTACGACAGATGTACCCACTGAGAGGCTTTTCTCTAAGTCGCTGCCACTAGTGTGAAACGTTCAATAAGTATCTGTCAAGGCCTGAACACATAGGAGCTGAATCGATTCAGCCGAGTGCTAATGCCTCGTGGAGGTAGTCAGAGTTTAGGGGGGTTTATCTTTTGTGGATACGTTACTGATTAAATACAGTTTCAAGAAAAAGTATGTGAACCCTTTGGATTCTCCACACATAGCGTTGTGTGTTCCTTCCAAACAACTCAGCTTTGGTTTCATCTGTCCACAGAATATTTTGCCAGTAGTGCTGTGGAACATCCAGGTGCTCTTTTGCAAACTTCAAACGTGCAGCAATGTTTTTTCTGGACAGCAGTGGCTTCCTCCGTGGTGTCCTCCCATGAACTCCATTCTTGTTCAGTGTTTTACGTATCGTAGATTCGTCAACAGAGATGTTAGCATGTGCCAGAGATCTCTTTAAGTCTCTAGCTGACACTCTAGGATTCTTCTTCACCTCATTGAGCATTCTGCGCTGTGCTCTTGCAGTCATCTTTACAGGACGACCACTCCTAGGGAGAGTAGCAACAGTGCTGAACTCTCCATTTATAGACAACTTGTCTTACCGTGGACTGATGAACATCAAGGCTTTTAGAGATACTTTAGTAACCCTTTCCAGCTTTATGCAAGTCAACAATTCTTAATGGTAGGTCTTCTGAGAGCTCTTCTGTGCGAGGCATGGTTCACATCTGGCAATGCTTCTTAAGAATAGCAAATTCAAAACTGGTGTGTATTTTTTATAGGACAGGGCAGCTTTAACCAACACCTCCAATCTCGTCTCATTGATTGGACTCCAGGTTGGCTGACTCCTGACTCCAATTAGCTCTTGAAGAAGTCTTTAGCCTAGGGGTTCACATACTTGTTCCACCCTACACTGTGAATGTTTACATGGTGTGTTCAATAAAAACATGAAAACATATAATTGTTTGTGTGGTATTAGTTTAAGCAGACTGTGTTTGTCTATTGCTGTGACTTAGATGAAGATCAGAACACATTTTATGACCAACTTATGCAGAAATCCAGGTAATTCCAAAGGGTTCACACTTTTTCTTGCAACTGTAAAAGTCTAAGAGCAGTAAAAAAGCACAATACCCATAAGTGAAGAGAACTATGTTTGGTACTGTGTTTTGTAGAACAGCTTCACATCACTTCACATTCACAAAGTCATTGACTTTAAAGAGGCCCATTTATGCTTTATGGGAATTTTGATATATAGGTTTTTGTGCATGTAAATGGTCTGCAAAGGATAAAATCCCAAAGTTCTATCCAGAGGGAGTCTCTCTGCCACACAGTCCCCCCCCCCCCCGCCCGAAACGCCTCCATTGGACTCCTTTGTTTTACTTCCGTAACACATCACTATGTAAAAACTTTCGCTTCTATTGGTTAGCGCTCCAACACATTGTACGTGATTTGATAAGGGGCGGGACATTTCGGACACATCTCTATGAGGTTGGCTGGTCTCTGGTTTCAGACAGAGGGTGAAAAGACATGCTGTAACACAGACAGTTTGAAGAAATAACAAAAAAAATTACCTGAAAAACTAAAGATCCTGGACCCTATCGGGCAGGCACCTCAGTTGTTAAAACAATACTGCATTTGACTGAGGGGATTACTTTCCTTTTTACTTTACTTTAGTTATGGTTGAAGACTTCACTCCTTGTTGGTCCTGTTATTGTAGAGAACTCCTGTTTACAGCCTTGCTTTCTATCAGAACTTCACTTTTAACAAGCCTCTGGGAACACTGTCATTTTCTTGAAAACGCCAGGAGACATTCTATCTAATTAGCAAATTATGTTTTCTACCACCAGGATGGTTCCCTCTGGAAATTAAATCGGCACAATAACCTAGTTCAGTCAGATAGAGGGGCTGTAGTTTTGCTGTGGTAAAAAAGGTGGTCCTAATGTAATTACATAGAACAAAACTGTTTGATTTTTCAAACAGTTTTGAAATAAAATAAAAGGTTGTTCTCTCCACATGAACAAATAGACAATCCAAGTGTGGGACACAACCGTACTGGAGTAAAACATTAAGTGTGCTACAGGTTATATTTTAAAGACTGTTCTGGGAGTGGACAACTTCCCAGCAGCTCAGGTTCATTGCCACTATACTTTTATCATTTACTTTAGAGAAAGGGTTCTACAATGTGTTGGGACAGATTTTCTGCTTGTCAAAAAGCAATTATTCATACTGACAACAAGTGCAAACATGCATAATAAATGTGTCGTAAACCCAAAGATCCTAAGGAAATCTCTTTGGTTCACAATACAGCTGTGATTCAGTGGCTTTTGCTCCCTGGCCCTAATGTGGTTTATCCTTATTGCGGTGAACACATGAAAGACAAACACTGTTCTTTAATCATTAAAGATCTGTATGTATATGTTTCGCGTCCTATGATTTTTAGATAAACAGCAATCTAGATATTCAACATACGTGTCAAAAGATACAACTAACTAAGTACTAAGTGAAGCCAATTTGGAAATGCCTTAAACCTGCATTCTTTTAAATGTCCAGTAGGCTGTGGTTTAAGAGGTCCAATTTTATAGGAGTCTTTAAGAAAATGTCCCTACGTCTCACTTGACCTACAGTATGACCTAGTAAAACATTTCCTATAAAATTGATGGTCTAGATCGCTAGTTTCAAGTCTTCTTCAATACAGCATGATGCTTATTTTCTAAATGTTGGCCCAATTTATAGTATAATAGTTGATATAGTAGGGTATGCCTTAGGAATTGACTACCAGTGTTGTCCAGTTTAGGTGTTGTTTCCCTCCAAAGACTTTAACCAATTCAAAGTGTGTTTTCAGTTTATAGTAACAGTGTAGTCTTGTAAAAAAGTATTGTTCACTGTTTGGTTGAAATGTTCTCCTACCTCTCAGGTGACCTCCAAAAAACTACATGGAGAAAATCAAAAAATATATTTATACAGTTTGTGTCATGGTTTTGGATTTGTGTTGTTATTCATGTTTTTATTCCTACATTTATTTATGCTTTTATTTATTTATACTTATGAGATGTTCCGACCTCTATATAAGTGAGGGTCTGTGCTCTCTTAATTCCATCGTGTCACCGGGCCCGGGTACAGGAGGTGTAATATCGTTCTTATTATACATCCATGGGTAATATGAGCATTGTGGTTCAACCGATCTAAAGAACTTTCTGAAGCAGTCACGTGGTATTGAGGAGGCTTCGTTTGTCATCGGTGACGTCACTGGCCCAAAACGATACAAGCTTCACAACGGCTCCGAAGCCTCGGCGCAATACGTAACATCACTAGTTCCATGTTCGTCTATGCTCGTCTATGCTTGTCCATGTCACCTGCCTGTTCCCGTCCGTCTGTCGTGCTCCACAGTTTTCTTTATGCTAATTTGTTTCTTGTTTTTCCTGTCTTCAGCTTTTTTTTAATAAAGCTCGCTTTTTGTTACCAAACCTTTTTGTATTTTTAACTGCACTAGGGTCCTATTTTCCCCAACCTGACAGTACGAACAGACCAGAAAGGACCCAGCTGTTTTTTCCCCTCAAGAGTTGGATCCGCTGAAGTACACTCTTGTGTATATTTTTTACAAGTGGATGAGAGCATCATCCAGAGGGGCCAAAGAGGCTGCCCTGAAGGAGGCACGCGTGGAGGTGGCCAATAAGCCCTGGCTTTGGCTCTGGAGGGTGTTTCCCAAGTGGACTTTTACATGCAGCCCTGAATGCCGGTCTCAAGCCTTGAACCCCTTCCTGGGATCTGGCCTGGCCTTAGGAGGTCCACGGAGCCTTCAAAAGGCCTCTAGGAGACGTAAGGCCAGGATTCCAGCCCATGCCCCAGCAGCCATGGTTCCGGCTCCAGCAGCCATGGTTACAGCCCCAGTTCTGGCCCCAGCAGCCATTGTTCCAGCCCCAGTTCTGGCCCCAGCAGCCATGGTCCAGCCCCAGTTCTGGCCCAGCGGCCATGGCTCCAGCCGCAATTTCGGCTCCGGCTCCGGTTCCGGCTCCAGTCCCGCCCCAGCAGCCATGTTTCCGGCTCCAGTTCCGGCTCCAAATCTGGCTCCAATTCTGGCCGACACCAGCCCCCCGTGTCCTGTCGGCGTTCCGGCTGACGCCAGCTCCCCGTCTCCTGCTGGCGGTCCGGCTGACTCAAGTCCCTTCTCTAGTCCCTTATGTAGTCCCTTCTCTAGTCCCTTATGTAGTCCCTTCTCAAGTCCCTACTCAAGTCCCTTCTCTAGTCCCTACTCAAGTCCCTACATAAGTTCCTTCTCTAGTCCCTACTCAAGTCCCCTCTCAAGTCCCCTCTCAAGTCCCCTCTCAAGTCCCTTCTCAAGTCCCCTCTCAAGTCCCCTCTCAAGTCCCTTCTCAAGTCCCCTCTCAAGTCCCCCCTCAAGTTCCCTCTCAAGTTCCCACTCATGTCCCTTCACCATCGGGGGTCCCACCGTGTCATGTCCCAACTCCATGCTTTGTTCCGTTGGGGGTTCCGCTGGGGGTCCTGCCAACTCCATGTCCTGTTCCGTTGAGGGTCTAGCTGACACCTGTTCCGCTGAGGGTCCTGCCAACTCTGTGTCCTGTCCTGTTGGTGGTCCCGCCGACACCTGCTACGCCGGGGTTCCTGCCGACACCGTGTCCTGTTCTGTTGGAGTTCCCGTCGACACCTTCTACGCCGAGGGTCGTGCAGACACCAGCCCTTGTTTCGTCTGGAACACCTGTCCCGCCGGGGTTACTGCCAACACCATATCCTGTCCTGTTCGGGGTCCTGTCGACACCAGACCTTGCTCTGTCGGGGGTCTCACTGACACCAGCCCATGTTCCGTCCAGGGTCCCGTACGCCTGTTCCGCCAGGGGTCCCACCAGCTTTGTGTTTGCCTCCCTGTCTTTAGTTTCCCTGGTGTATCTGATTGTCTCATTGTGTTCACCTGTTGCCCTTGTGTTTCTGCCTCGCCTGCCCAGCTGTGTATTGTCCTGTGATTACCCTTCTGTGTATTTAGCCTTGTCTTCCCCTGTGCTCCATGTCGGTTCGTCGTCGTTTCATGTCCATGCTACCTGTTGTTTCTTCATGCCCATATTCCATGTTTGTCTATGCTCGTCTATGCTTGTCCATGTAACCTGCCTGTTCCCGTCCGTAAGTTTATTCCTGTCTGTCGTGCTCCCCGGTTTTGTTTATGTTAATTTGTTTCTTGTTTTTCCTGTCTTCAGCTTTTTTTTATAAAGCTCGCTTTTTGTTACCAAACCTTTTTGTATTTTTACTGCACTTGGGTCCTATTGTCCCCAACCTGACAGTTTGTAGTGCCATGAAAGCCTTTTAGAACCATTCTCCTTTTTGAACAACCACATCGACCCTCATTTACACCACAAATACCATGAACACTTAGATTATAACACTATATCCAGTCATTTCAAACTTGACCAATCTTAGCAACCACAAGCTAATAGAGCAACTCACTCAGCAGAGACTCCAAGAGGCTCAGGGTAGATTTATCATCAAAAAATTACTTAAATATACACAATTACCCCATGAAATATGGATTGCTTATGAAAACTGCAACAGAACCACAGCTACCAAAATTAAGACATTTTTACAGATGAATTTTGCAAATGACTTCAGTTGATTAAAGACTATCTGAGAATATTCAAGCAGCCTTAGATTTTGTTCATGCATACACTCAACAAAAATATCTTTGTGAAGTGTATTGCATTACTGCAATACAAATCCAATGAGACACTTCCACTGAAAATTAAGAGCTTCTGAAATAATGAGGTACACTTCAGCATCTAAATGGAAAACTGCTGTTATGAATGTTAAGGTTTTCCCAGATTGACCATTACTGCTGTTAAGATATGTTACATTTGAGTTCATATAGTACTTTATGTGTAATTTAAGGTTCAGTTTCATAATTCTGTTGTTTGGGACTTTTTCCTCTTTACATTTCTAATATTCACTGAAAGACATATAATGGAGAATCAAGGTCTAAAAGTATTGCCTTCCATGGACTCTGCCACTTTTAACTATCAAAATAACTAACAAATACTCTGTTAAAAAACATTGTAATGCTGGTGTATATTTCTAACGAAAATACAAAATAATCAAATACAAAACTGAAGTCGACAGGGAACTATGTCCAATTTTAAAGTAGTGAAGACATCGATGGTCATTATTTCGACTGTACTGCAGTCAAGATAGATTGTTAATAAGGGAGCAATTTCCTCCACATAAATAGACACCAGCAGGGCTAGAATAGGCTGTCAATGCTCCAAATTAATCCATTCTCCAAGTCCATGCACATTTATACAGCCCAGATCACTGTGCTGCCACAAAGGCAAGCAGAGAAGCTTGGAGCAAAATCTGAGAGTTTGTGAAAGGAGGCACACAGAGATTAGAAATGTTCAGCTCCTCAGAGAGATGACTCCGCAGCAGACGAAGACACTTGGAAGTCTTTCCTTCTGCTCATAGCAGGAAGAAAGTTCATGTTTATCTAGGATGGAGGCTGTTTTCCCTGGTTAAAAGTGTGTGACACTCTGATTACCTTCACAGTGTCATCGCTGCAAAACTCTCACTTTTATAGAGCTTGTAACCACTTGGCTGAAAGATTTTCACCATATTAAACACGACTTGCATTATCTAATCCCCCTATCAAACTTTGGTCAAACTTTGTTAGACCTTTTCCGGCTCCATTTGTGAGATCATAACAAATAATTCTTCTTCAAGCTTTTACTTGGTGTTATTTAAATAATGCAAATGCCTCAAATGTATGTGATAAAGTGTGTTGTATTGTGAATGAGTGTCTCAAATTCTCAATGAACAGCACAACAAGGAGTTACTGTTTGAGATGGTGAATCCACAATCTAGTTATATAACTGCTTGAACACACCGCAACACAAATGTACCAAATATGGAAGATGAGAGTAAGAGTAAGAGTGCTGTCATGATCTTTAGAACCAAAGAAGATAAATGTCTTAAATTTCCTGATTTTAAATTGTCTGATATTAATCTTAGTGTCTGTAATAAGTTAAAATATCTTGGACACTTTATTACAGAACAAATGACAGATGATGAAGATATTTATAGGCAATGCCGCATGATGTATGCACAAGCAAGCATTCTCCTGCGTAGGTTTGGTGCATGTACAGATGGAGTGAAGATGTCTCTGTTCAGAGCATATTGCACACCGCTCTATACGGCACATTTGTGGTCAAACTACAGAAAAGCTAGTTTACTTCAAGTAGCTTATAATGATGCCATGAGAATATTGCTGAAGAGACCTCGATGGTCGAGTGCAAGTGAAATGTTTGTGGCTGCAGGAGTCAATACTCTACAAGCTGTTTTAAGAAATCTTATGTATAAATGTATTTGCCGGCTTAATGACTCTGATAATGAAATCCTCTTGGCCTTATCGAACATAAGGTTTAGTACTACACGCTACCAATCGCAGCTGTGGAGACATTGGTATAGTTGTCTCTTTGTAGGACACTGATTTAAATTATTCTTAAACTATGAATTCTTTTTATGCTATATATGTAATTTATTATATGTAATGCCTTGTCTTTTATCTGGACCCTGAGTCTGTAATAAAGTTTTCATTCATTCAATGTAAGTACAAAATGATTCTAGGAAATGCAGCAAAGGGAGCATCAGATAAAGCTTGAACAGGAGTTCCTCAGATGAAATACTGACAAAGTACACTGTCAAGAGCAGTATTCTTAGCCTGGGCACAATTACTGAAGAATAGTCATGGACAGGGGTGATGGCAGAGAGTGAGCTGGTGAAATGTAAAATAGAGTCTGCTTTCATAAAGCTCAGTGATTTTTAAAGTGACTTTTAGACGATAGTTGTATTGTAGTTCACGTGGTTTATTGTATTACCTGTGTGTTACTTCTACGTCCTGTTCACACTCTGCACACATTTGTATTTGTTCTTTCATTAGCTATGTAAGTAGGCACACTAAAGAGACAGATTTCTGTATGGACTTAAAGAACAGTCTTATAATGTATACATTTAATTCTCCCTTCATTCTCCTGCCACTCTCTTCATCCTATTCACTGAATGATGTCAATCAACTCACAAGGCTTGTTATTTTTCAGTCTCTTTGTCCGTTCACACTGGCTGCTCCAACATCTTTTCCATAAGTGGCCCATCACCTTAACTTGGCCTCAGAAAAGCCTTCAAGAGAAAAGGTTTAGTCACACCAGACACCTTGTTTTCAGGAAGACTTCAAAACGTTGTATTCAAATCCAATAACACATTTAGCATACTATTGATTTACACCAGCAGTGTCAAAACCAAATCTACCCAACTGACTGCCTCCCATACCAAAATGCAGCTCTTGTTGTGAATGCACCATAGGAACACACTGCCTTTTCTACAGTCACACATGAAGGCATTATGAAGAAACTTTCATGGCCCAGGACCTTATACTTTTTTGGATTTGACACCCAATGATTTATAACTTCGGAACATACAATCACCTATGTCACAACAAGGGTACATTTATTTTATAATTCAATCATTGCTAGTTAAACCCTCAGGTAATGCAAACACAAAATGGCAGCTTCATTGAGCTAATACTTGAAAGAGGAACTATTCATAGTGTTACTGTAACAACATATCTTGCCTAGAAAATGGCATAATCTGGCACCATATGCATTTATTCTTTTATAATATTGATTATTTCTTGCCCCCACCACCCTAAAAAATGTTAAATATGGTTCTACCTAAGAGTTCAAACATAACAAAAGTATGTAACTGGCTGCAACTGAAATATGTACAAAAGACAATATATCAATGAAGAACATCACTCAGGACATTGTATTGTTATGTTCCCAGCTGTCATGATTACAGCCCAAATAAAAGCAGCTCTAATGAAGCAGCTTTATATCTATCCAAAATAACATCACAGTTGGCAGTTTTACAGCAAAATAGAAAGCACTAGTCTATTTAATAATTCATGTGTATATTGTCGTGTCAATTCTGATCAGCAACTTCATCTGAAGGAAAGTAAATCTGACAAAAAGTGTGGTGCAACATTAAGGCCTATCCTGTCACTTTACAAGCAAGCTCTCAAAGTTTTTGACAAAAAACCAAAGCTATACCACCATTGCAAAATCCTGGACAAACATAACCTGCTCAGCTGGGAAAATATATTAAAACACACTGATGCATGTCTCATTTTTAAAATTCTAAACGGCAAGGCACCCCCACCACTCTGCACTTTTATACAACAGAAAAATTCAAACAGTAGAACCACAAGGTCTGCCCTAAGAGGGGACTGTGTAGTCCCTCTTAGGTCCAGTTCCTTTGGCAAACACTGTTTCTCTGTGAGGGCATCTACACTCTGGAACACGATACCAATACAGATCAGGAATAACACCTCTTATCATACATTTAACCACAATCATAAGAACTGGCTTTTAAACAATCAAAAATGTGAACACTTTTAACTGAATCAAGGTATGATGATATTTCATCTGTTTGCATGTGTGTTTATTCCTCTCTATTGTTGTACTACTGTTCCTATTTATTGTTGTACTGCTATTTATTTATTTATTCTTGTACTGCTATTTATTTATTTATTGGTGTACTGATGTTGTCTGCTGTACTCTATCTAATTATGTTTTTATTTTCTAGTCTTGTTGTGGTCAGTTAACATCTTGCCAAGGACAACAGTTGAAAATTAGCCTGCTGGCTAATACTGGCTCATTTACAGCAATGTGAATTAATGTGCACTGTCCTTTAAATAAAATAAACAAATGAAATGAAAATGGTTGTTCAGGCCATTCTCACAATGTATTCAAATCTAATCTTTCAGCCTTCAGAATATTTCTAAGGCTTTTTATCACCGACTAGGAAACATTTTCTTTGTTTGGGAAGCTGTAGTACAAAGATATGTGGCTTTGATCAGTGTTTGAGGCTCAGCAATTTTACACAAACTCAATAGTACTTGTTGAAGTCTGTGGGCTAAAATTCCAGTCTAGGCAAAGGAACAATTAAATATAGTTATTTCTTCTTACTGACCTACAGTTATATCCACATGTATCCCACCATTAATTGGGGCCCTGGGCTTCAGCTTGATAAAACTCAACCATTTCACCTTGCAATGACACATATTTCGACCTGGGTCATTTTAGAATAAAGTGTTTGGTGCAAATGGCTTTTAGATATAGTAACAGGAGGTGCAACGAGAACAAAATAATTTGCCTGACATTTCCCTGCAGACTGGCTGTGCTTTGTACAGTATGTACGGTTTGCATGTTGCACTTAAATAACTTCCTATGTGCTAAACAAGACAAGTCTATCTAAGCAGCTGAAACATTTCTGAAGATCTGATTGTGCTGCGCTCCCAAGCCACAAACAGTACCTTACCATCTTTTTCAAAAGCCCTCAAAAGCCATCTCTTCAGACTTTCTTCCCCCATGACACACTCCCCCAGTTCAACATGCTTTTTGTTCTACAGTTTGTATCTGTGTTTGTTGTGTGAAATGTTTAGGTCATGTGACTTTGAACACCTAGAAAAGCACACTAAATGTATCATTATTATTCAGTTGTCAGTGTCCTTCAACTTAAAAAAAACAGTTAATTTGGAATGTTAATGGTTAGGAGGCATAATAAACCTGCATATATAGAGTTAGCGAGAAAACGGACATGGTGTGAAACACCTGATTTATGGAACTGTGAAATGTGATATCAAGAGCATCATTTACATCTAATATTACCAACATCCCTGTCTTTCAGAGGCTGTACTAGGATCAGTTTTTTTTTACGTAAATATATATTCCTCAATAAACTGTATAAATGCAAGCACTTGACCCATGTCTCTATATGTTTGTTTTGAAAAATGTCCATGTCCTTTGCTGCTTGGGTTAGAAAACCAAAATGAACAGTGAGACAAACTTTATTTTCCATATGAATGGCATTTTGGTTGTTAGTATTGCCAAAAGTAGGCATGATACATCCCACTAGAGGAATTTCCCAGCCCACAGTGGACTATAAAACACTAAAGGATACTTGGTTATCCATAGAATTGGTTACACAGTATTATTGTGAAAGTAATGAAGAATATTGCCTTGTGTCTTTCTAATTTCAGTCAAATGAGTCCACTGACGTCACTTAATTTACAAACTTTTTATAGTTTTTCATTTGTAATGTGTTTCCATCAAAGTATGAGGAGATGAGAACAAGACACATAGCCAACACTTTTTATTGAAAAGCTACACAAGGGATACATATAAAATCCAGTCTATATTTGAGACAAACACAGAGTCTTGAAAGGTGGCTTTTCGCTCTCATTTGGAGCTGTCATACCTCAAACCAAGTAAAGGTAAAGGTAGGTCATGTGTTTTTGTTATTTTGGGAGAAGCTTCCTGATGTTAAAAGGTAAACGATGCAGTCAATCCTGGATTTAGTTTTTCTTATGGACTTACTATGTAGGACGAACGGAAATGAAAAAAAAAGACTACTTCTGAGGAGCAACTCGAGCTACACCTGCTGTCAACTTAGTCAACTAAAACTCCATCAAACAAACCTCCATCACCCTGACAAAGAAGCAGACGATCTTGACACCTCACGTCACAAAATGCAGATTCCTAATATGTCATCAGACTTTGACAGCAGCCTTACTGACTGCCTCAGCTGAGTCTATACGCGTCCCTTGTCTGGCCTAGATTTGTGCAGACGCGGATGACACTTCCTCTAAAATTAGATCTCTCTCTTTTTACCTGGACACAGCTGCACAGGAAAATGAAATGTACACCTTTCATCATTACATGTAGATGAAGTGCAAGAGCTATACACATGACTGTTTTTCACTAAAGAAGCATCTGAACAGGAGAATGTATCCTTGTCAGTCCCTTATGGGTAAACCTACTCATGTGGGTCTATATCTTTGAAGAGTGAAGACATCGTTTGCTTGTCTTACTAAGGTCATGTGACATATACAACTGTACTGTGTATATTGTCAAGCTGATACACATCACTCCTTCCAATTTGATTTTGCCTAAAGGAATAAATGAATGAGAGACCTAAAAGAGGATTTCTTTCGGAGTTTCTCCCGGGATTCATCCACTGCTTTCCCTTTCTCCCTCTGAATGGAATCCAGGACTCCTCCTTGATTTAAAAACTGGAATCTAATTCAGACAGCCTCTGGTGCGTGTGAGTGTGTGAAGTGGCTCTCACCTGTCCTCTTCAGGCTGACAGTGCATGGGTGTGCTCAAGGGTATTCAGCAAAGTCAAAAGTGTGGTCGGTGTTGGTGACCTTCACAGGGGAGGAGGAGAAAGAGAAACATTCAAGTGGTTTCATGGAGGGAATATACAAAAAAAAGGCTTTTCCTGTGACAGTCACATGACCTTGATAATGGTGTTTTATAAAAAGGAAATCTGCCCAATTTATATATATGTATGTCCTACAAAATGAGAACTATGCATATGAAAGGTTAGCAAAGTGGGTAAGAAAAATTATATTAAAAAAATAAAAAATGTACCTGGCTTTGTAATGGCGCAATATTATTATTTGTTTATGAAGTATATTCGGTATAACAAAACAAAGTTTAAATACAAAGTAAAAATGTATTCCCCTTTAACATTTAAGAAAATATTAAAAACTGCAAAAGCAAATTATTCCACCTAGTATTTCTGTATTTGTAAGTATCTTTTCATTCATTAAAGGAATGATACTTTATGTAGAATACATTGTAAATTCAAAACCACTACGTCACATAAACGGAGCTTTTTAGACATTACAGGTAATCATCATGTTCACTCACAATACATACAATACACAATACAACATGTTTAAACACATTTATTTCAGAGGTGTTGTTAAAATAGTTTTCCATATATTTCCATGTTTCTTTCATCATGTGGCTCACACTTCTAACTGCCATTGAAATGCCTAATTGGCTCATCAGATTCAAAGATCTGCTCCAGTCACAGGGATCACAATCAATTAGGAAACGGTGGCTGAGTTCCGGCACTTAGCAGTTGTCGAGACAAAGCCGAGGGATTCTCTCTCCTGGCAGAAAGCAGCAGATGACTGTGAGCGCTGAGTGATATTAATAGCCATTGCAAGGGTGTCCGGGTCTTTGGCTGTCAAAGGACTGACGAAGCAGCGCTGAACCTCCATCACCTCCCTGGGTGAGAGGCCACTGAGGAACTGTGTTTAAAAGTGCTCTTTTTCAACCAGGACATGTTTCTCTTTGTTCGGTTATCAATTATTAGTGTGAAGGCGTAACAGTCCGACACTCTTCCAGTGGATGGCAGTGTTGACTGAGCCTGCTGTCATTTATTACAAAGGAAAGTTGGTGCATTTTTGAAGAATAAATATACAACCAACCGTAGTTCACAGGGTTGAGGAAGTTAGATTGTTCTGGGTCAATTATCTATCCAATGTTAGGTCTGGGAAGAGACAATTAAAACAATTTAGATCAATTAACATCTCACCTTGGTTCATAGAAAAATAAAGAATGGCTCAAGCCTTTAATGTAGAATACAAATCTCACCAAGAAAGGGTCTTAGTGAGAGCAGGGGCAAGAAAGTCATTTATGACAGCTGTGTGCACCGTGTTATGTGCAACAGATGAGACCAACATTTTTGAATAACCTCTGCAGTAACACAGGAGGAGAAATCTACTGCTTTACTCCCATGGTTCAGTGGACTGCATTCAGATGCTGGCTTTTTATCTTTTTTTGTTTACTTACACATGTACTGGTTTTCTGACTCTGCTTTATAAGAATACACTAGATCAGTAGCTTTTTTGGGATGGGTTTGACAGTGTTTTTTGTTTGACAGTATTTATTCGACTGTACAGTATTTCATTTTACATATTTTATATTATTCTTATTTATACGCATAACTGGTTTTTATTCCTGGATTTTGCTTGCATCATTATGTCTCTTTCACTATTTTATTTCTGTATTTCAGCTCGGACCATATGTGTACAAATACTTGGGGGGGCTGCCGAGACAATGACTCAGAGCAAACAAAAAAACAAGTAGTCATACTTTTTTAGGCTAAGTTTGTCAACTGATACATTTGAACCTCCACCTTTTCGTTTGTTTTTTGATTGATATCTCGAACACCTGTTTCAATTGGGTTTTTTTATGTTTCAGTGCGTGTTGTACCTGGCTGTGAGACAAATGTGCCTCTTGGGGAACTAAGTTAAAGTTAAAGCTAAAGATTGGATATCTAATTGTCCCAATCTGTGAACCTTCGTTTTTTTATTTATAATGTACAACAAATTAAGTACACTTGATAAACAGCACTTAAAAACCAAACTTTCAGCGTTTGGGGTTGACAGACAATAATAACACAAAAGAAAAACTAAAAGTGACTCAAACTATTCTGGAGTTACAGTTTATGTTCTAATGCATTTTAAAAGATGTTACTCTGCTGTCTTTGCATTTAATGTCAAAAGACATTCATTTGCACAGCGGTAGAGTGAGAGACACATTATGATGGGTTTCTCTCCTGATAAGCATGCTTCCATCCAATTTAAACGACATCATTCCTTTCAGGCCTGTTCTCCACCGCTGAGGAGGCATAGTGCTTATCTACTGTAGAGTCATTTGAAGAAATTATCCTTCCAGAAGCAAAAGGCACAGCTGAGTCAAACATTTACAGGCGCAGCGGCAGGCTCTGCTGCACACTATTAACACTCCTCTCCTCCACTCCACTCAGGAAGAACACAGCAGCTGACAGGACATGGAAGCCTCTGTGTCTGATTGAGATCCGGAGAAAGAGCCCATTCGAGGTGTTTGCTGGGAGAACAACAATCATGAAAAGGGCCGATTGTTAGACTGGGCCTACAGTGTTTTGTTTCCCTGTTTTAAAAAACAATACTTATATTCATGCTCTGTTATATTGTAGACTAAACACCTCATTATTATCAGTAATGTTGTTTTAATGGGGAAATATAAAATAAGGAAAAAAGGGAAATTAAATCAATTTAATGTAATGCAGCTTTTTAACCAGAAGAAAGTAAAACACTTGTGCTGTTTACAATATCACAAGACAATATCTAGATATCAACATATTGCCAAGCCCTAATTATATGAAGCAATAACAGCGAAACCCCCTTTGATATTGTTGATATATTGGTGCTTTGCCCAAGACACAAGGAAAAATGAGAGTGACAATGCGATAATACTGAACACACCAATTATTTTTTAAATAATCTGCTTCATTGTGGTCATACTCTATTTAGCATTTTCAAATAACATGTCTATTGGAAGGCTAAGAAAGCCCTTCACAGACAGACAGCAGACCCAGCTGTAGATGTGGCAACAGAGCCGCAGTGCTCTCTACTGGCAAGATAAATACAAATAAGAAATCATTAGTCTCCTCCTTTTTCTCAGAATACATCACACGTTTCTTTAGGATCAGTGATTGATTAGTTGGAAGAGCATGCACATGTTAAAAAGGCTGCAGGGATTGCTAATTTCACAAGCCATTACAAATAATTGACATCAAATCAAATAATTGACATCAAATCAAATCAAGTTTTATTTATATAGCACATTTATAAACGATTTTTGGTCGAGCCAAAGTGCTGTACACATAATAAAAATAGCCTACAGTAGAGACACTTTACAGCAAATACAACAGCACAGATTGTTCAGAATATCAGTATGAGAAAAACGACACCCTCTGTCCTTAGACCCTCACATCGTACAAGGAAAAACTTCCAGAGAAAACCCACAGTTTAAAGGGAAAAATGGGAGAAACCTCCATGAGAGCAACAGAGGAGGGATCCCTCTCCCAGGACGGACAGACGTGCAATAGATGGCGTGTGTAAATCGAAGAGATAATACATTTGACAGCATATAGACCGAATGTTAGGAAATGCATGTGTCTGTAATAAGAAGATGAATCCACGAGGATGTCAGCTACAATCCTGTGGAAGCCATTAGGGAAGCAGCATGACGAGACCCAAGGCAGGACCGCAGAGACAAGTTCAGCCACGACCCGAAATCCACGACTTAATCCAGAACTCAGGATAGAGGATCCAAGACACAGGACGGGTGGCGCAGTGGTCTGTGCATCTCATCATCAGATCAAGGGGGGTGCTGGGGAACTCCAGTTCGAAACATTACATTGCATTTAGCTGACGCTTTTATCCAAAGCAACTTACAATAAGTGCGTTCGACCAACAAAATACAAACTTGAAGAAAACAGAATCATATAAGTACATCAGGTTTCATAGAGCCATTTCAAGTGCTACTCAACTGGCTTTAGATAAGCCAGCCCTTTATTAGTATATAAGTGCTTTGTTAATAGTTATATCGCTCGAAGTGGAGTCGATAGAGATGAGTTTTCAGTCTGCGCCGGAAGGTGTGTAAGCTATCTGCTGTCCTGATGTCAATGGGAGCTCATTCCACCATTTTGGAGCCAGGATAGCAAACCCACGTGTTTTTGCTGATGGGAACTTGGGTCCCTTTCGCAGCGATGGTGCAGCGAGCCGTTTGGTTGATGTAGAGCAGAGTGCACGTGCTGGGGTGTACGGTTTAACCATGTCCTGGATATAGGAAGGGCCAGATCCATTCGCAGCATGGTACGCAAGTACCATTGTCTTGAAGTGGATTCTAGCTGTTATCGGAAGCCAGTGAAGGCAGCGGAGGAGCGGCGTCGTGTGGGAGAATTTAGGAAGGTTGAAGAACAGGCGAGCAGCTGCATTCTGGATGAGCTGCAGAGGTCGGATGGCACATGCAGGTAGATCAGCCAGGAGGGAGTTGCAGTAGTCTCGGCGTGAGATGACGAGAGCCTGGACCAGAACCTGCGTCACTTTCTGGGTCAGCTGGGGACGCATCCTCCTGATGTTGTAAAGCGTGTATCTGCAGCAGCGGGTTGTAGCAGCGATGTTTGCAGTGAAGGACAGGTTGTTATCTAGGGTCACACCCAGATTCCTTGCAGTCTGAGTCGGGGAAACAACAGAGGTGCCAATGTTGATTGTTAGGTCAAGAGTGGGACAATCTTTTCCCGGAAGGAAAAGCAGTTCAGTCTTGTCAAGGTTGAGCTTGAGGTGATGATCAGACATCCACTGAGAGATGTCAGCTAAACAAGCAGAGATGCGTGCGACGACCTGGGTCTCTGAGCGGGGAAAGGACAGAATTAATTGGATGTCGTCAGCGTAGCAGTGGTATGAAAAACCATGCGGGCTAATGACAGATCCGAGCGAGTTTGTGTACAATGAGAAGAGGAGGGGACCAAGAACAGAGCCCTGAGGGACCCCTGTAGTTAATTGACAAGGGTCGGACTCGGACCCTCTCCAAGTAACCCTGTAGGTGCAGTCTTTGAGGTATGAGGTGAGGAGGGAAAGTGCAGAGCCTGAAACTCCAAGTTCTTGGAGAGTGCGAAGGAGGATCTGATGATTCACCGTGTCGATTGCAGCAGACAGGTCCAAAAGGATGATGACAGAGGAGAGGGAGGCTGCTTTAGCAGTGTGCAGTTCCTCAGTGACAGCAAGGAGGGCAGTTTCTGTGGAGTGACCTGCCTTGAAACCAGACTGGTGCGGATCCAGAAGGTTGTTCTGATGGAGATAGCAGGAGAGTTGTCTAAAGACAGCGCGTTCCAAGTGTTTTAGACAGGAACGGGAGGAGAGAGACAGGCCTGTAGTTTATAACATCTGACGGGTTGAGAGTGGGTTTCTTTAGGAGAGGGTTTACTCTTGCCTCCTTGAGACTGTTTGGAAAGTGACCAGAAGTTAGAGAGGTGTTGATGAAGTGGGTGAGAAACGGTAGAATATCAGGAACGATAGTCTGAAGGAGGTTTGAAGGGATAGGGTCCAGAGGACAGGTGGTAGGGCGGGCAGAGGTAATGAGGGTGAGAAACCTGATCCTGCCGCCGTTGTGCCGCCACTGCGTCAGGCCGTTGTGTCCTTGGGCAAGACACTTCACCCGGATTTGCTCCTGTGGGTATTGTCCACAGTACATGTATGATACTAATGTGTACTTGTAAAAGCGCCTCGATGACTTTGAGGCGTGAAGATGGACGGTGTGGCGCAGTGCCTTGTGCAATGATCATCAGATCAAGGGGTGAAACCCGCCGCTGCTGCATCTGTAAAGCCGTTGTGTCCTTGGGCAAGACACTTCACCTGAACTTGCTCCTGTGGGTATTGTCCACAGTGGTGACCATTGCATGTATCATATGTGTAATGTGTATTTGTAAAGCGATTTGAGCATCTGGAAAAGCGCTATAATAAATGTAAGGAATTATTATTATTATTATTATTAGGACTACAGCAAGAGGATCAGCCTCGACTCCGGATCCCGGCGTAGATATAGATACAAAACAAGAAAAAAGATTTGGCTGGGTTAATCGGAAGAAGAGAATACACAGACACAGACAGAGAGGGAAAAGGTCATTGGATAAAAGTTATTCTTGATAACCCTTCTAGAAAGATCTCATGAACTTCCCCACTCAATCTATCAAGACCCGAGCAGTTCTATTAGATATAGGATAAGAAACAGAGATAGGGAGCACAACAACCTATCTCTTCATCAGATGCACAACATAAATTAATCTAATGAAAATAATATTCAAATGAATGCTTATGGGATATAGAAAATGGTTGAAAATCACTATGTATGCCACCTTTATTTATTTATATAAATCTGTTCAACATAACTCAATTACAAAATCTAAATGATTTGAAACATTGTGCCAGTTCATCTACTGAGTGTAACCATGCAACTACCAGAGGCAAAGTGGTTGCATCAAGTAACTTCCCTACTTGATATAATTTCACCTACTTATCACTGCGGAAGAGGATTTGATTTGAAGACATTTCAAATCTTTAGATGATGATTTTTCTTTATACTGTAATGATCCGGTGTTGGCAAGTGGATCAATGAAATGCATGTGCAAGCACGCAGTGTTATCTGAATTCAGTTGTCCTTTAGAGCATGACCAGTTCATGGTTGTAACTTAGATACCAAGAAAACAAGTAAACAGAAAGTTAGTCATTATAATCATAGCTGTGATTAGGAAATGGACTTCTGGAACTGACCTCATCCTGTCCTCTCAAGTACCATTGTCTTGAAGTGGATTCTAGCTGTTATCGGAAGCCAGTGAAGGCAGCGGAGGAGCGGCGTCGTGTGGGAGAATTTAGGAAGGTTGAAGAACAGGCGAGCAGCTGCATTCTGGATGAGCTGCAGAGGTCGGATGGCACATGCAGGTAGATCAGCCAGGAGGGAGTTGCAGTAGTCTAGGCGTGAGATGACGAGAGCCTGGACCAGAACCTGCGTCACTTTCTGGGTCAGCTGGGGACGCATCCTCCTGATGTTGTAAAGCGTGTATCTGCAGCAGCGGGTTGTAGCAGCAATGTTTGCAGTGAAGGACAGGTTGTTATCTAGGGTCACACCCAGATTCCTTGCAGTCTGAGTCGGGGAAACAACAGAGGTGCCAATGTTGATTGTTAGGTCAAGAGTGGGACAATCTTTTCCCGGAAGGAAAAGCAGTTCAGTCTTGTCAAGGTTGAGCTTGAGGTGATGATCAGACATCTACTGAGAGATGTCAGCTAGACAAGCAGAGATGCGTGCGACGACCTGGGTCTCTGAGCGGGCAAAGGACAGAATTAATTGGATGTCGTCAGCGTAGCAGTGGTATGAAAAACCATGCGGGCTAATGACAGATCCGAGCGAGTTTGTGTACAAGGAGAAGAGGAGGGGACCAAGAACAGAGCCCTGAGGGACCCCTGTAGTTAATTGACAAGGGTCGGACTTGGACCCTCTCCAAGTAACCCTGTAGGTGCGGTCTTTGAGGTATGAGGTGAGGAGGGAAAGTGCAGAGCCTGAAACTCCAAGTTCTTGGAGAGTGCGAAGGAGGATCTGATGATTCACCGTGTCGATTGCAGCAGACAGGTCCAAAAGGATGATGACAGAGGAGAGGGAGGCTGCTTTAGCAGTGTGCAGTTCCTCAGTGACAGCAAGGAGGGCAGTTTCTGTGGAGTGACCTGCCTTGAAACCAGACTGGTGCGGATCCAGAAGGTTGTTCTGATGGAGATAGCAGGAGAGTTGTCTAAAGACAGCGCGTTCCAAGTGTTTTAGACAGGAACGGGAGGAGAGACAGGCCTGTAGTTTATAACATCTGACGGGTTGAGAGTGGGTTTCTTTAGGAGAGGGTTTACTCTTGCCTCCTTGAGACTGTTTGGAAAGTGACCAGAAGTTAGAGAAGTGTTGATGAAGTGGGTGAGAAACGGTAGAATATCAGGAACGATAGTCTGAAGGAGGTTTGAAGGGATAGGGTCCAGAGGACAGGTTGTAGGGCGGGCAGAGGTAATGAGGGTGAGAAACCCGCTCCTGCCGCCGTTGTGCCGCCACTGCGTCAGGCCGTTGTGTCCTTGGGCAAGACACTTCACCCGGATTTGCTCCTGTGGGTATTGTCCACAGTACATGTATGATACTAATGTGTACTTGTAAAAGCGCCTCGATGACTTCGAGGCGTGAAGATGGACGGTGTGGCGCAGTGCGTTGTGCAATGTTCTTGGGCAAGACACTTCACCTGAACTTGCTCCTGTGGGTATTGTCCACAGTGGTGACCATTGCATGTATCATATGTGTAATGTGTATTTGTAAAGCGCTTTGAGCATCTGGAAAAGCGCTATAATAAATGTAAGGAATTATTATTATTATTATTATTATTATTAGGACTACAGCAAGAGGATCAGCCTCGACTCCGGATCCCGGCGTAGATATAGATACAAAACAAGAAAAAAGATTTGGCTGGGTTAATCGGAAGAAGAGAATACACAGACACAGACAGAGAGGGAAAAGGTCATTGGATAAAAGTTATTCTTGATAACCCTCTAGAAAGATCTCATGAACTTCCCCACTCAATCTATCAAGACCCGAGCAGTTCTATTAGATATAGGATAAGAAACAGAGATAGGGAGCACAACAACCTATCTCTTCATCAGATGCACAACATAAATTAATCTAATGAAAATAATATTCAAATGAATGCTTATGGGATATAGAAAATGGTTGAAAATCACTATGTATGCCACCTTTATTTATTTATATAAATTGTTCAACATAACTCAATTACAAAATCTAAATGATTTGAAACATTGTGCCAGTTCATCTACTGAGTGTAACCATGCAACTACCAGAGGCAAAGTGGTTGCATCAAGTAACCTCCCTACTTGATATCATTTCACCTACTTATCACTGCGGAAGAGGATTTGATTTGAAGACATTTCAAATCTTTAGATGATGATTTTTCTTTATACTGTAATGATCCGGTGTTGGCAAGTGGATCAATGAAATGCATGTGCAAGCACGCAGTGTTATCTGAATTCAGTTGTCCTTTAGAGCATGACCAGTTCATGGTTGTAACTTAGATACCAAGAAAACGAGTAAACAGAAAGTTAGTCATTATAATCATAGCTGTGATTAGGAAATGGACTTCTGGAACTGACCTCATCCTGTCCTCTCAAATAAGTGAATGAAACTGCCGTTAGAGTATATATCAAGTACTATACATACAGCTGTTGTGACTGTGCCAACAGGTGCTTACTTTTGTATATTATATTCAAATATATCAAGGAGGTAGGCAAGGGGGTGGTTAAATAGCCAATAATATTTAATAACAGATATACAGTACATTCACCAAGTTTGAGGTGAGAAGGGAACTATATCTTCCTACGCCCCCTCAAAAGTACCTGGTTAAAGGTCAAGTATTCACCCTTAGATGCACGAGTGACTGGACCCTACACTCTTCCATAAGTGGGTCAAAAAGGACCCGTATTAGTGTGTTTTTTGCCATTTTTGTCATTATGGTTAAGAAAAATCACTTGCTAATATTTAGTATTATATTTTGGTTCACACTAGAATATTTTATATTTAATTTTCACTATTTTACATTTTGAAAAAAAACGAAATTC